>NC_053393.1:417724902-417761952 GCF_905171765.1 Bufo bufo | reverse complement strand
TCGTAGGCCCTCAGGAACAAACAACCTCCCTGGGGGACACGGACCAGGAGCCCCCTCCTGAGCTCCCAACACCTCCATCTCCAATTCAGGGTACAGAGCGGAGACCACCACTCCATCCGCCAAAATCGGCGCTGGATCTTCTGAATCACCTCCCCCAGGGAAGCTGCGAGACAAGACATCTGCCTTGACGTTCTTGACCCCTGGGCGAAAGGTAACCATGAAATTGAACCTGGTAAAAAACAATGACCATCTGGCCTGTCTATGGTTCAGACGCTTGGCAGATTGCAGGTAAGCCAAATTCTTATGGTCTGTATATACAGTAACGGGGTGAGAAGCCCCCTCTAACCAGTGACGCCATTCTTCAAAGGCCAACTTGATCGCCAAAAACTCCCTATCTCCAACATCATAATTCCTCTCGGCGACCGAGAGCTTCCTGGAGAAGAAGGCACACGGGACCCACTTGCCAGGAGAAGGACCCTGCGAAAGCACCGCCCCAACCCCCACCTCTGATGCATCAACCTCGACCACGAATGGCTGAGATACATCCGGCTGCACCAGAATGGGAGCAGACGCAAAACGCTCCTTAATAGCCGAAAAGGCCTGCAATGCCTCATCCGACCAGACAGAGACATCAGCGCCCTTCTTGGTCATATCAGTAAGAGGTTTGACTAGCGTGGAATAATTCAAAATAAATTTTCTATAATAATTCGTAAACCCCAAAAATCGTATGAAAGCTTTCTGATTCTCCGGTCGGTCCCACTCTAGAACCTCCCGGTCCATACGAAAACCAGAATCAGAAAGCATGTATCCCAAAAATGGAAGCTCTTGCACCGCAAACAAACATTTCTCCAATTTGGCGTATAACTTATTCTCCCGCAGGATCGTCAAAACCTGTCTCACATGATCCTAATGGGTCTTCAGATCAGGAGAATAAATTAAAATGTCATCAAGGTAGACTACTACGAACCTCCCCACCAAATGATGAAAAATATCATTGACGAATCGCTGAAATACCGCTGGCGCATTCGTCAACCCAAAAGGCATTACCAGGTTCTCAAAATGACCCTCGTGCATATTGAAGGCCGTTTTCCACTCATTCCCCTCCTTGATCCTGATCAGATTGTATGCTCCTCTCAAATCCAACTTGGAGAACAGCTTGGCTCCAACAATCTGATCAAAAAGATCAGAGATCAAAGGAAGGGGATATGGATCCCGGACTGTAATACGATTCAGCTCCCGGAAATCCAAACACGGTCTCAGTGATCCATCTTTCTTCTTCACGAAGAACAAACCTACAGCCACTGGAGACTTAGATGGTCTAATATGACCCTTTGCCAAACTCTCGGCGACATACTTTCGCATGACCTCTCTCTCGGGTTGAGAGAGGTTGTAGAGCCGAGACTTAGGCAACTTAGCCCCCGGAAAGAGATTCACAGGACAATCATAGTCACGATGAGGGGGCAATTCCTGAGCCCCACCCTCCGCAAACACGACCGAAAAATCTGAGAGATACTGAGGCAAGACCGTAACGGACACTTCAGAAATAGATGTGACAAGACAATTATCCGAACAAAACTTGCTCCAACCAATGATTTGTCTCGCCTGCCAGTCTATAATTGGGTTATGTTTAGACAACCATGGCAACCCCAAAACTATTGGAGCTGGCAAATCCTTCATGACGAAACAGGAAATTATCTCAGCATGTGAATCACCCACCCTTAAATGAATATTATGAACAACGTGAGTAAGGCTCCCTTGAGAAAGAGGGGAAGAATCAATGGCAAAAACACGAATCTCGTTCTCTAACGTGCAAAGACTTAGTCCCAAACCCTCAAGAAACAGAAAGTCAATTAAATTTACCCCAGCACCACAATCAAGAAAAACATCAACAAACACATTTCGAGACTCTAGCGCCACCATAGCTGAAAAGAGAAAACGGGAACTGCAGGGAACTTGCATACCAGTCTGCTCTACCACACCATTCATACTACCAAGTGTGAGGGAGTTTTTTTTTTCTTTTTCTTTTTTCTTTATCACTTTCCCCTGTGATTCAACATACGGACAAGAAAAAACAAAATGACCCCTCTTTCCACAAAAGAAACATAAATTGTGCGCTTTACGAAAGTTTCTACTATCTGAATGGAAAGATATCTGACCTAACTGCATGGGTTCCTCTCCTACTCCAGAATAACACGCAATATCTCCCTGGGCAGCTGGTGAAACAAAACCACACGCGGGAGGAATCCCCTGCACAGAGGGACCCATACACCTCTCTCTGATACATCTATCCAAACGTATCGCCAAAGACATTGCATTTTCCAAAGTATCTGGGTATTCATGAAAAGCCAGAGCATCCTTCAACCTTTCAGATAACCCCTGACAAAACTGGCTACATAACGCGGGGTCATTCCACCCTGACTCAGTAGCCCACCTCCTAAACTCTGTGCAGTAAACCTCAGCAGTATGTTTACCCTGTAGTAAGTGACGTAATTTTGACTCTGCCATCGAAACTCGATCTGGGTCATCGTAAATCAATCCCAGGGCTTTAAAAAATTCCTCCACCGACCGGAGAGTCAGAGAACCGGGCGGCAGGGAAAAAGCCCAGGATTGCGCGTCCCCTTTCAGCGATACCCACCCTCTGATCCTCATTACCTGATGAAAATGGGCACAATCGAAAGTACAACTTACATGATTCCTTGAAACGGAAAAAATCATCATTACCCCCTGCAAATTTCTCCGGAAGAGCGACTTTAGGCTCCCCAACAATTTGACCTGTACCTGAAGCCAACACCCTCTGACACTGTGTGACCGTACTACGTAGATCCGATACCTCCAGGGACAAACCCTGCATGCGGTCAACCAGTGCATCAATTGACGCCATCACATAAACACTGAGAAATGGCGGTCACAGTATGGCGGATTATAATGTCACGGCGGACGTGCACAGTTAAACAGATAACACACCAACCAGGCTCTGGACGAGAGACAGGGGAAGGGTCACCTCCTAATTTATCCCTGACCTCTTTCCCTGCAATGCTCAGCCCACAGACAAACCTTGATGGTAGATTTGCTGTGTCCACCAGCCTAAACTAACAGAACCCTGAACTCCCTGAGATGGTGAAGTGGGGAGAAAGGAGCAGCCAACTCGCACAGAACCTGGATGGGTAAGATGACATAAACAACCAAACAAGAAAAGACACTTATCTGCTGAGAGCAGGAACAAACAGCCAACCTTCCTTCCAAACTTCCCAGACAATAATGAACAGTATAATCCGCTCAGAGCACTTTAGCTGGAGACCATTTAAACTAATGACTCCACCCAGTGCACCTGATGCGAGGCGGATCCAGCACAGCATCAAAACAAATACTAGACTCGTGCTGCAATCCTGGCTGACCTCCGCACATCGTCAGAGTGGGGCATGACAGCGCCTGTGCCAGGACGCAGCAGAGTGAAGTGTGAGTGCCTGCCATTGCGCGCCTGGTCATAGGTGAGCATTTAGCTTTTCGTTTTTAGCTTTTTATGTGCTAACTTTGGGGAACATGGGGGGGGACACACAGGAGGACATGTGAAGAGACGTCAGTGGGAAATTGCAGTATGGGGGTAAATTACTATGTGGGGGGAAAATATTACGGTGGCATTACTGTGTGGGGGCAAATTATTATAGGTGGGATTACTATGTGGAGACAAATTATTTTGTGAGGGATTACTATGTGGGGGCAAATTACTATATGGGGAAATGTGGGGGAAACTACTTTGTGAGGGCAGTGTGGGGAAAATTACTATATGGGGCAGCGTGGGGGGCGTCGCTATTGGGGAGGCACTGTAGGGGCAATTCTATTATGTTTGGGGACACTATACAGGGATTATTAATTGGAGCACAATATAGGGTGTTATTATTACCGGGGGCACTCTAGGGGACATTATAACTGCCATAGACACTATAGGGACATTTGAGGTAATTTATCAAAGTGGTGTAAAGTAGAACTAACTTAGTTGCCTATAGTAGCCAATCAGATTCCACCTTTTATTTTTGACAGGTCTTTTGGAAATCCAGTTCTACTTTACACCAGTTTGATAAATGACCCCAATTATGTCTACTGGGGGGTCACTATTTTTTCAGCAGTATAATACCTGGGACATTGGGGAGCACCACGGGCACAGTATTAGGAGTGGCAGCAGGATGACATTGTCAGGACACTAGGATGGGGAGGTTGATGGAAAAATTGAGAAATCTAATGTGCCTGTGTTACAAACTCTGTAGAAACTATCTGCGGCTGAAATAATTTGTCATGGCGGTCTTGGTCAAACGGAGGAGAAGAGGAAAGAGAAGGTTTACATGACAGGATGTAAGAGATATGTGGTGCTGTATTCTCCTCCTGTCTTTTTTATTATAATTATATGTATTTTAAATTTGGTGACAACATTTTTAAGTTTAGGAGCCAATTTGGGGTAATTTGGGGTATTTATTTTTGTCTGGAGATGTCCTAGGAAGAGAGACTGTGGCGCTCACAAAGCACCGCAGCTTCTTCATACAAAATTTTTTTTTTTTACTAAAATGGAGGTAGGGGCCCAAGTTGAGAACACAGCCCCGGGCCTTTCATGCACTTAATCCGCCCCCGCATAAACCTGTTATTGCTGAAAGCCACTTGCCCTTCGAAGATGTTGGACTCAGACCGCCTGTGGTCAAATAACTACTTAGTATGGAGGAGTCTTATCGGTTATGAGAATGAACCACACAATTCACTGCACCAACTCAACCCAAATTCATCATAGCTAATACGTTCTTTTAGCGAAAAAATTAGTCTGCGTCATTAGTGCAATTGTTTATGTTTGGAACTATGACGATATTAACAAACAAATTGCTCCACCGACTGGACCCAGATTTTACTTTGCATCATTCTGACAGCCACAACAAATTTTAAACAAAATCTATGTCACAGTGCAGTGTAACGAAATTTTAACCCATGTGCATCCCTCCATAAGGTCCAGGTTCCCCCCCCCCCCCCCATATTATGGACCTAATGGTATTTTGTTTTCAAAATGTATTAGGGTTAAAACCAGATGGGCCGAACATGGTGGATGGATCAAACATGGCCGCAGGATTATTGCCATATGGGACAGGAACCTGAAAACTAGCTGCCATATAATATGGTGACGGAACAGGGGCTGTTGCTGGTATGGGGTAACAGGATCTGAAGGGTTAAAAGCCTGCGACCTGCCATTACCACAGGTCGCGGACATTAGTGCCAGGTGTCTGCTCTTTAAAACGGCAGACATCCACCAGCTATGGCACCTGCTGCACGTGCCAGGGGGTGCGATTTTTAAATATGTATACTGTCGGAGGTCGGGAAAGGGATGACTTCCAAGCCTTCCCACTGAGAAGCCTGGGTATACCTGATTTATAGCAATTTGTGAGAAATTAATTTGTAAGTAGTGTTGAGCGAACTTCTGTTTTAAGTTCGGCGTCTAAAGTTCGGCTTCCAGTTAGCGGAGAATGCCGATATGGATTCCGAATTCCGTTGTGGTCCGTGGTAGCGGAATCAATAATGGCCGATTATTGATTCCGCTACCACGGACTACAACGGAATTCAGAATCCATATCGGGATTCTCCGCTAACCGGAAGCCGAACTTTAGACGCCGAACTTAAAACAGAAGTTCGCTCAACACTATTTGTAAGGAACCAAATTTCTTGTCGAAGTTCGGCGAATCAGCTAAATCGAATATTCCAAAACTTTGCTCATCTCTAGTTGTAACCATGGAAATAAGCAGTGTATAATGTGATGGAAAAATGAATCAAGCCAGCAAAGGAAGCAATATAGACCATTACAATACTTTAGAAAGTGCCTTTTTCTACATGACAAGTGGTAGGCTATTAAGAGTGCCGTGTTTGTGTGAGGGGAGGCGGGGCTTTAATTATTTAAACCTGGCTCTCCTGCCCCCACTTGTCGGTTCGAATGCTTTCGAATCGGCTCGTGGGTTGGCTATCCGTGCCAGAGAAGTCGCGTGTCTCATTGGTAGTTCGTGTGGTCGGCTGCGTCGGGCTCATCGCTGCGGAGAATAGGTAGGCCGGGTGCCTGCACACCCGTCTCGTTATTTATGTCATGTTATGCTGCCGGGCGTGCCCGCCGGTCCCCAGCCGCACCTGTGACTGCCCGCACTTCCGATCCGCTCCAGGTACCCCGCTCCCACATGCAGCGTCCCCCAGGCTAAATGGTACAACAGCCTCCTCGGTCACCCCTCACCTGTGGCTTCGCTGCGGCGAGTCACACTCCCGCTCTCATACCATCGCGCGCAGCGCATCGGTCACGCCGGCCATCGGCTCCACAGTGCGGCTCACTGGCCTTCGGCGCCTCCAGCAGGTCCTGGTCTGAGAGAGGGTGACACCTACAGGCCATGCTGGTACTGCAGTCCAGGTGCTGGGCTCCTTGCTCAGCACCAGTGGCTAGGCACTAAGGCAGGCGTCAGAAAAAAAAAAAAAAAAAGTTTTAAGTATTAAATAAAGAGAGGGTTCAAGGAAGGGGGATGGCCACTTCGCCTTGCGCACGCAGCCATGCCGCCCATAAGCCCATACGGTACGTCGGGAGTCAGTGGGTCGGTTTCGGGCGCAGCCGCGACAAACCGGTGGTTAGCTAGGGAGCAGTTGCGTGGGTGAAGGGTCACTCAGCAGGGGTTCACTCACATGTCTGTCCTTGTTTATTCAGGTCCACAGGTGGTTGGCTACTTTGCGATACTGTGGGGTTTGTGGCTGTCATGGCCGCTAGGTGAGTCAGGTGTGGTGCGCATGCGTGGGCCAACCCCCTCTTTTACTTCTGCGTGGGCTTGGGGGACTGGGTATGGTGTCTTATCAATGCCCAGGCCACTGGCGCATGTCTTGCAGGGTGGCGCCTACAGTCGTTTTGGTGGGAAGTTAAAAAAAATAAAAATTAAAAATAATAATAATTATATAGATAGAAATTTTGCTTTGCCAGGTCTGTCACGACTACAGACTCGTTATAAAGCCCTGCCACGACTGCAGGCATCAGTCTGTCACGACTACAGACCCGCTCTAAAGCCCTGCCACGACTGCAGGCATCAGTCTGTCACGACTACAGACTCGTTATAAAGTCCTGCCACGACTGCAGGCATCAGTCTGTCACGACTACAGACCCGTTATAAAGCCCTGCCACGACTGCAGGCATCAGTCTGTCACGACTACAGACTCGTTATAAAGTCCTGCCACGACTGCAGGCATCAGTCTGTCACGACTACAGACCCGTTATAAAGCCCTGCCACGACTGCAGGCATCAGTCTGTCACGACTACAGACCCGTTATAAAGCCCTGCCACGACTGCAGGCATCAGTCTGTCACGACTACAGACTCGTTATAAAGTCCTGCCACGACTGCAGGCATCAGTCTGTCACGACTACAGACCCGCTCTAAAGCCCTGCCACGACTGCAGGCACAAATCTGTTACGACTACAGAGTCATTATAAAGGCCGACCACAACTGCAGGCAGTAGTCTTACGACAACAGACTCGTGAGGTAATACTACCACGTCTACAGGCGATGGTCTGTTACCGCTACTCTCGATGTAGGGTCCCCTCACGACTACAGGGGCTAGTCGGTCACATCCACAGACTGGGTCGCACTCCCGTTAACTACAGGCACTGGGTGGGCATCTACGGGTAGTTGCGTCACGTCTACGCACGCGGGTCAGCCACGGCCTGGGAGGTCAGCCTTCACGGTCACAGGTAGGTCCGGTCAGGCTTCAGTCTCCCAGCGGGTTCCAGTCACAACAACCAGCCCCTAGGTGAGGGGGGCACTCCCGCACTGGCGCACAATGCCAGGGAGCTGTGCGGCTCCTCACGCGGCACACGATTCAAACCAGTGGGGGCCGGGGCCCACGGTAAAGGAAGGGCTCCCTCTGATCCGGTGCACATTGCCAGGGAGCGGCGCTGCTCCCCACGCGGTACGAGTGTCCACCCCGCTCCCCCGCACTGGTGCATTCTGCCAGGGAGCAGCGTGAGCTCCCCACGCGGCTGGGGGTAAAGGCTCCTCATCTTCAATAAAGTCTGGCACGGGCCGCCGTGCCGTTAGGTAGGCAGGGATCAGGGGAAGGAGTACTAGGCTCGGTCAGGGGGAGCAGATCATAGGCGGTGGCTGGCTGCCTGCTGCCGGCCGTACATAAGGTTCCAAGGGGGTTATTTAGGCACAGGATTTTAGTTAGTTTTGGCCCCTGATCTGCGTTATACCATGCTCTTCATGCTCGTACTCAGAGCTGCTTAAGTGGTTTATAGTATGAAAAGAAAAGAAAAAAAAAAAGAAAAAAATTTTAGTCTCTCACGCATGGCTTCCCCGTTTTAGGTTACACATATGACTCCGCCATTAGAGTCTCTCATGCATGGCTTCTCCGTTTTAGGTTTACACATATGACTCCGCCATCTGAGTCTCACGCATGGCTTCTCCGTTTTAGGTTTACACATATGTCTCCGCCATTAGAGTCTCTCACGCTTGGCTTCTCCGTGTTAGTTTTACACATACGACTCCGCCATTAGAGTCTCTCACGCATGGCTTCTCCGTTTTAGGTTTTAGGTTACACATATGACTCCGCCATTAGAGTCTCTCACGCATGGCTTCTCCGCGGTAGTTTTACACATATGACTCCGCCATTAGAGTCTCTCACGCATGGCTTCTCCGTTTTAGGTTTACACATATGACTCCGCCATTAGAGTCTCTCACGCATGGCTTCTCCGTTTTAGGTTTACACATATGACTCAGCCATTAGAGTCTCTCACGCATGGCTTCTCCGCGTTAGTTTTACATATGACTCAGCCATTAGAGTCTCTCACGCATGGCTTCTCAGCGTTAGTTTTACATATGACTCCCCCATTAGAGTCTCTCACGCATGGCTTCTCCGTTTTAGGTTTACACATATGACTCCGCCATTAGAGGCCCTCACGCATGGCTTCTCCGTTTTAGTTACACATATGACTCCGCCATCTGAGTCTCTCACGCATGGCTTCTCCGTTTTAGTTTTACACATATGACTCTGCCATTAGAGTCTCTCACGCAGAGCTTCTCTGTTTTAGTTTTACACATATGACTCCGCCATTAGTCTCTCACGCATGGCTCTGCCATTAGTCTCTCGCGCATGGCTTCTCCGCTTTAGGTTTACACAGATGACTCCGCCATTAGAGTCTCTCACGCATGGAGGGAAAAAAAAGATTCCTCACCAGGCCCAGCTGCGCTGGGACTAGTCTCTCATCTCACCATAGCTAAGAGACTGATGGCCAATTCCTTGGCCAGTAATACTCTGAGGGCTTACAAGACAGCTTGGCGCCTGTTTCAGAGATATGAGAACACCTACCCGGCCGCTGGCCGGGGGCCTATCACTCACCTATTGGGCTTCGTCAGGGTTTTGCCACTCTCAATTAAACCTGTCCTATAGCACGGTTAACTATACCTGGCAGGTATTCAGCACCATTGGTACATGCTACTTCCGGACCTACCGTCACTCTTCTCCGCCCACCCGATCAAAGCGGCGTTGAAGGGTTTGCGCAAGATGTCTGTTGTGAAACGACATGTGCTCAGCCATTTACCGTACAGCAGATGGTGTCCGGTGCAGGCCTTGGAGGCTTGGCTGCGTAGTATTTAGTCCAAGCCGGCATGTTCTCACCACCGCGGCCTTTCTTAGGTACATTCGGGTTTAGTTGACAGGTTAAGGGGTCGGTCCTCTCCGGATCACAGGACATTCCTTCCGCAACTGCGGCGTCCATGCATAAGGTGCCAGTACATGTCATCAAACGGTTGCGTTGTCGCAGTTCCGCGTGTTCCATGCGTTATATCCCGGATCCTTAATACGAAATGTCACTGGCTTTCGAGTTTTGGTTTTGTAGTTTCTGTTATCAAAGTCTTTTCAAACTCCTATGCATGGTTCTTTTGGCCCCTTTAGGCTACCCTTCGATAAGCAGTTCCGGCATAACTCTGCTGCTTCTAAGTAGGAGGGGGAGTATAGGCTTAGGTAGGGGACCCTCTCATCATGAGCCGATCCGAGCACAAGTGGTAGGCAATTAAGAGTGCCGTGTTTGTGTGAGGGGAGGCGGGGCTTTAATTATTTAAACCTGGCTCTCCTGCCCCCACTTGTCTGTTCGAATGCTTTCGACCCACCCAGAAGCCCTCCCTTCTTCTCAGGACTCATCATTGGTGTGGCCCCCTTTAGGCTACCCTTCGATAAGCAGTTCCGGCATAACTCTGCTGCTTCTAGGTAGGAGGGGGAGTATAGGCTTAGGTAGGGGACCCTCTCATCATGAGCCGATCCGAGCACAAACGCTATTTGCTGAAGTGAGACAACCCCTGTCCTCCTTCACATATAAATTTCGCTCAGTTTATTTTATTTTTTTCAGGTAAAAACAGCCAGAAAAAAAACTCATTTTTCATGTGAAACGCATTTTTCATGTGATAAACATTTTTTATGTTTTTGAGGCATTTACGTGGTGTTTTTGTGGCTTTTTTAAAAAAGTGTACCAGAAACTGGCATAAAAATATCACAAACCCTATATTTGGGCACAAAAGGTGTTTCTATGCTGCCCTTGCCACTTTCTGGAAAGGGGGAGTGGCAGGAGCATGTCGTGGCAAGGTCCATCAGCCCCAGCTCATCATTTATAGCAATTTACAGGTCTAAATGGCAATTTAGTTGTACTCCAGCTAGGACCTGGAGTAGATTTCAATCTAGGAGCATGGACTGCCTGCACCTCATCATAAATGACCTCCAGTGTGTTTTATGGTGATTTTTTAGCTAGCCATGCATTTTAAAAAAGGAAAGTGTGTTTCCCCCTCACTTACATCCAAAATAATAAAAGGCAAAAGCACCATTAAAATAATTCAACACACATGCGGTTTTTAAAGCAAGCGCAAAAACCACGGGATGCCTCTGGCACAAAATGTCAGCACAGTGGACAAAAATAAATAAAAATAAAAAAATGCAGCGGAAGTGAAAACACAGCACTAATAAAGAAAAATACATGTTTGTACTGCACTTCAAATTTGAAAAAACTCGCCGAAAGGTATATTTAAAGTCAGTTTTGCTTGAATCTGCTTTGGCATATAGAATGCCACATTTATCAAATGTCACATTTTTGATAAATTTGTTTTATCTTTAAACCTAACACTTTTGTCTAGAAAAGCCTACTCCAGTTTTCCCATTCCTCAGAGATTACAACTTTTAAAAATCTGAAGTGAAAGTCATTAACACAGCTAGCAACATGCACTTTTCCACGCACATTTCAAAATTGGAAACAAAAGACCTTTTTTGCTACTTTTTGAAGCCAGAATTCTGGAGTGAAGGCATGATAAATCAGGGTCTAGGAGTCCACCCTAGAAAGGTCTACTCTTTAGTATTCCACTCGTAACACACTCCAAAATAGCGTTAGATGGTATATGTTCAAGTCTTAATCATAATTTCTCAGGTTGAAATTTTTATATAATTGTTCTTAATAAAAATGTATTATTTAGTTTCCTTTTAATCTTTAGTATTCCAATCTACGCAAGCAATCTAGACCTGGTGTGAGTGGGGGAAAAGTCGCAGATTATGGCACAAATAACCTTTGGCGCCGCAATCTGCGACAGATATATGCCAGAAAACTGGCATATATCACTGGCATATATCAGTTCGGTAATGACCCCCTTAATAAACTATTTTTGATGCCACATTCCTATTACAATAGGTTCACATTTGGGAGAAAAACATCACTAATTTGCAAACAGTCAGCAAAAAAACATTAGGCATGGATGTGATTATGGAGCATTAAAAATTACAGGAAATCTCCAAGGAACATTCTGTGACTTTCTCTAATGCAGAATTCCTCGCTGAATTTGATAAAGCAAGAAAAGTTCCACACCTAGAACCTTAATGCAGTTTCTAAGACAGTTTTTACATATTCTTCTGTAGAAAACAGATATTACTTTACTTATATTTCTGAACAGGAATTCTAGGAAAACAATAGTAATTGAAGATTATGCTAGCGCTAGTGTACTTATAATCTTAATTTTAATAATGACAGGAGGCGAGTATTTTGCATTAAACTCTCTTTACTAACTCCATATAGCAGTAAAGAAAAGAGAAAAAACGATGACCAATCAAAATGCAATAGGAGGTATATAATGCATTGTGGTGAAACTCCTCCTCCTCTTTCTTACGCGACATCAGGTAACTTAGAGTACAAAGTCCAACCGTCTATAACACGAACAACAGAAGAATCCCAACCAGAGGAATCTCGCGGAAAGAAGGCTGATCCCCAAACTTGAAACCAGCGCCAAAGGGTAACTTGCTTGAACGAAGATCCTCAGCAGCCGAAGGTCGACCCAAATACATCCATCCTAAGACGACACTGCTAACATTGCGGATTTACACTGAAAAGAAAACATGAAACGGGTCAGGAACCGATTATGAATCCGAATGCAGTAATGACCTGACATATAATTACCGCCAACATCTCATCAATGCAATGAATATTGCCCGTACAATAGCAACACACCCCCAACCTGAAAAGGATGAACAAGAATGTGAGCAAACCAAGCTAAAAGGAAAAAATGTACTTAAGCGAGACCCCAGACCTGAGGGTGGGAGAAAAGGGTGGGAAAATACTCACCTCCTGTCATTATTAAAATTAAGATTATAAGTACACTAGCGCTAGCATAATCTTCAATTTTACCACATGACAGGAGGCTTCCTATTTTTCATTTTTAACGCTGATTTAGTAGACACATAGCCGCACCCGAGCTCGGGCGAAAGTAAAATGTCCGGAAAGTAGATTCTCTAGACCAATCCGCCGAGCGAAGGATGTCTGAGAGAGAAGCACCCGCCAAGAAGGCCGACGAGGCAGCTGCCCCGCATACCGAATGCACCCCAAAAGTGGGATCCACTCCCGCCAGAGACAGGATCCATCATATCCACCTGCCGAGCGTGGTAGTAGAGACGGGAACGTGAGGTCTAACATAGGACACAAGCAACTGCCCCGCTGCCGAGACCCGAAGGGCGGACGTGACCTCCACGTAACGGTGTAAAGTAGAAACGACACATAATTGTGGTTCAGAGGCAAAGAAAGGATAAAACACTGATGAAGAGTCCGATTTGGTACGTCGAGACACTCTAAAGGTAACTCCATCGGGAGACACTGAAAAGGCGTCAATGTCAAAAGCACGTACATCAGAAACCCGTCTGAAAGAAACCAGGCAAAGCAATAGAGTTAATTTGTCCGATAGTTGTCTGAGAGACAAATTATCATTTGACGGCCAATCCCTCAGAAACTGCAGGACTAGTTCTACGTCCCACAGGTGAGAGTATTTAGGTCCTGGGGGCCTCTGTAGACGTATACCCCTTAGAAGACGACACACCAGCGGGTCCCTACCAACCGGAATTCCCGAGGCGGGAACGTGCGCCGCTGAAATAGCAGAGCGAACTACAGTACATTGAGAGAACGATAGGAGCGGCCCATAGAGAAAAGGTGTGAAAGAAAATTAAGGATGGCCGTCACAGGTGCCGTAAATGGATCGAAGTCCCGTTCACCGCACCAAGAGGACCAGGAATCCCAAGCTGAAAGGTAACATCTTCTGGTCCCGGGTGCCCAGGAGTCCCAAATGAGGTCTCTAGCCGTCTGAGATAAGCCGCTGGTCTGCCAGGCTCCCCTGAAAGAGTCCAAGCCACCAGGGTGAGACGGTCCTCGAGCACCATGGGATGGGGATTCCCTTTCGGATCCGTGAGGAGCAACGGATATGATGGTAGGAGCAATGGATAGGTGTAGGACAGCGCTAAGAGGTCCGGGAACCAAGGTTGACTCCGCCAAAGGGGGGCGATGAGTAGCAGAGAGACACGTTGATTCCTCAGGTACTGAATCGTCCTCGCTATCATGGAGAATGAGGGAAAAGCGTACGCCCCTACGACTGGCCATTGCTGAAGAAACGCGTCCACTGCCCTGCTCTCCGGATCCGGGAGCCAGCTGAAATAATCCTGAGTCTGTCTGTTGTTGCGGGAGGCAAACAGATCCAGCCTGAAGGGGCCCCTTCTGGTTGAGAGCCTTTGGAAGATCCGAGGATCCAGTCTCCAGTCGCTGTTGTCCCGCCAATGACGTGAAAACCAGTCTGCTGTCAGATTCGTTTCCCCCGGGAGGTACTCCGCTTTGAGCGAGATATTGCGGGGAAGGCAGAAATCGAATATCTCCTTCGTTATTTCGGATAGGAGTCGAGACCGGGCTCCGCCCAGGCGGTTGATATAACGAACCGCCGAGATGTTGTCCATCCGGAAAAGAATACAACAGTTCGATCTGCCCTTTGCCAGACCTCGGATTGCGAATGACCCCGCGAGGAGTTTCAGACAATTGATGTGGAGAAAAGTCTCTTGAGAGGACCAGGTGCCTTCTGTAGACTCGCCTTCGCCCGTTGCGCCCCAGCCCCAAAGGCTGGCATCCGATTCCAGAACGATGTCGGGCGAGTTCCCGAAGATGGCCCGGCCGTTCCATGCCTCCATACTGTCGAGCCACCATCTGAATTCCTCCCTGACCTCTTCCGTTATCGGGATCGTTTGATCGTAGGAAGGATTCCGGTGGAGAAAGGAGGTCTTCAGACGCTGCATCGCCCTGTAGTGAAGCGGTCCCGGGAATATGGCCTGGATGGAAGCGGATAGTAGACCTACAATCCGAGCCAGAGTACGAAGTGGGATGGAGTGGCACCGAATGACCCTGCGTAGCTCCTTTTTGATGGCCGTGATCTTTGACGCTGGCAGACTTAACGTGCTGGACCTGGAGTCTATCACGAAGCCCAAAAACTGTACTGTCTGCCTTGGGTATAGCTCTGACTTCATGAAGTTTACCCTGTCGTCTGAGCAAAACAGAAGCAGGTCATCCAGGTAAATAATGCACCGAATTCCTTGTGTGCGTAGATGAGCGATCACTGGCTTCAGCAGCTTGGTGAAACACCACGGAGCTGAACTGAGGCCGAATGGAAGACATGTGAACTGCCAGGGGAGGTCCTGCCACAGAAATCTGAGGAAACGTCGGTAAGCCATGTGGACGGGCACCGACAGATACGCGTCCTTGAGGTCCAGTCTTGTGAACCAATCTCTCTCCTGGAGAAGGTCCCTTAGGAGGTGAATGCCCTCCATTTTAAAGTGCCTGTACAGAACGAAGGCGTTGAGCCTCCTTAAATTTATGACTGGCCTGAAATCCCCAGTCTTCTTCTTTACCAGGAAGATATTGCTGAAAAACCCCCCCTGGTCGTGAGCGGGTTCTATTGCTCCCTTCGAGCGGAGTTCCTGCAACTCGTGCTCGATGAGCTGGCCGTCTTCCGTGGAGCAGTTTAAAGGACGTGGCGGGACCGTCTGCTCCGGGAAACCCACGAAGTCTATGATGTAGCCGTGCACCGTCTGAAGGATCCAAGCGTCTGTCGAGATAGTCGCCCAGTTCTGAAAATAACAAGAAATACGACCTGCAGTAAGATTGGCAAGGGGTACCTGAGACCAAAGACTTACCTGTGCAGTTGAAACGTGCTCTGCCACGGGAACGCGATCCACGACCTCTGTCGGCTCCTCTGGTGAAGGAGGGAGGCTGTCTGTAGCCCACTTCTGGGTAAAACGGCTGGGGTCTCTGTGACCGGGGGCCTGAAGGCCAGAAGCGGCTGGCTGCACGGCCCCTGCCAAAAACACCCCTCTGGGGTTTGCCCTTGAAGACTCGTTTCATAGAGGTCTGTGCTTTGTTGAGTGACGTGAAAACATTCACATGCCTGTTGAGCTCCTTCAAGAAGGCATCACCGAAGAGCTTGCCCTGTGCCAGTGGCCCAAGTTCCTTGGTGCCCAATTCCACCAACTTTCCGTCCAAGCGGAGTAGTGCTGCTTTCCTCCTCTTAGCGGAGAGGGATACGTTGGCGTTGCCCACGAAGCAGAAGCATCGCTGTGCCCATTCGCGAATATCGTGCGCCCATTCACGAACCATATTGGTATCGAACTGGTCAGCTCGCGTGAGGGCGTCATCCGCCAAGTATAAGATGCGGGAAAGTGGACCGATGGAGTCCAGTAATTTGTCTTGAGCGCCATGGAATGCCTTCTCCACCCCTTTACGGGGATCGCGACCTCCTCTAGACATAAAGGTGGTCATGACCTGATCGAATTCCGGTGTCTGTGCCACCTGATCGGGTAGTGAAGGACAAGGACACTCGGAACGCAGACGGTTGCGCACCGTCTTGTCCATAGGCTTGCGCAGCCACAGGTGCATAAACTTTGCTAAGTGCTCAGGCGGTGTCCAGTCCCCTGAACGCGGGTGGCGGATGTTTCTTGGGTCAAAAAGACGTTGGCCTGAGGGGTCCAAGATGGCTTCCTCTTCGTCCAGAGTTGGTACAGGGTCGTCCTGAAGAGGCCTGTTGTCAGGAAAAGCGCCCTGACGAAATCCGGTCTGTGAACCGTCGTCCGATCCCCAAAAGTCTTCAGGAGAGTCGGAGTCCGCGGCTTGCCACGAATCCACAATATTCATGGAGGGCGAAAGTTTATCCTCCTCGTCCGAGGAATAATGGCGTCTTGGAGAGGGAGTGGAGGGAACATGTCGGCTATGCTTAGGGGCCTTGCCCCTGTCTGAGTTGGTGGTCCCCTTATCACCTTTCCAGTGGCGTTTAGGTGGTCGGACTTCGGCACAGGCCTGGGATCCTGAAGCCTCAGAATCGTAGTCCTGGGCTTGGGCCACCGTGGGGTTCTTCTGTTGATCGGTAGAGGCCGTCATAACCCTGGAGAGAGCCTTTTCCATGGAGGCCGCCACAGCCTCATTTATCATAGCCTGAAAACTTGCCGCGCTCTGATCCATGGCGGATGTTCTCTAATAGCACACGGCACAGGGCAGGGAGGGCTAGGGATCGGTCTGTATGAAAACTGGTACCAGCAGTACCTATAACCCCAGCAGGGTAATTGGGTTTTGTCTCTGGGTTACACCCAGGTAACAGTGGATGTATGAGTCATACCACGTCGGCAGCAGGAAACAAACAGGGCCTCACCCTGAAGCACAGGGCAGTCAACCCTAAAGTGCTGCAACACAGGCTCCGGTACTGACCTGGCGACCCCCGCCTGAGCGCCGTAGAGTAGGCTGACAAGCTGGAAATGCTAGTCACAGCCGAACGCCGAACGAGAGAGGACACGGCGGTATCCAAGATGGCGGCCTCAGATCTCGCGATGCGAGATCTCAGATGGCCGCCACAGCCGTCGGGCGGAGAAAAACCTTGCGCGCGCCGGGAGAAGAGAGATGAGGTAGGATCGCTGGGAGTTTGATCCTGTTTGGTAAACGGGGTGAGCGTTACCCCAGGGGAGGGAGAGGGGAGACGAATCCGCCGATGATAAACGGCGGACCGGCCTGGCAGAAAATCGCCAATGCGCGGTGAGCCGGGATAGGGAAATAATCACCTGCCGCAACAAAATACCACACAGGGAAACAAAACCCTTAGTACCAAAACCCCTCTAATAACCTAAAGGTCAAAAACATGAGAAAACAAGTAATGAATAAAAGAGCTGAAACTCTGACCTGTCTGCTTGATGGAGCAGTAAAGAAAGAGGAGGAGGAGTTTCACCGCGATGCATTATATACCTCCTATTGCATTTTGATTGGTCATCGTTTTTTCTCTTTTCTTTACTGCTATATGGAGTTAGTAAAGAGAGTTTAATGCAAAATAGGAAGCCTCCTGTCATGTGGTAAAATTAAGATCTTGTACAGACGTAGCAATCGCCATCTATGGAGACGCTACTCTATTTCATTATCAGGCCACAGTTCTTATTGTAAGTGTATTAGAACGATGTGCTAAACAAAAAGTGTAGTACACAATGGTTTGATACTCATAAAGTGTAGTGCACCATTCATACAGATGGCTATAGCTACATCTAAATGAATCCAATTCATTATGAATTTCTCAAAAATTCTACTTCTGAATGAAGCCGAAGTTTTGGTGTTACGATTAAGACAAATTGAGCAAAACTGTACCATTTTACCTTACAAATTCAGTATCCTAGTGAAGGAAACAGGGCAGGGAAGATAAAGATGACCCCTGTGGGACCCTGGTCAGCAGGTTTGCCCTTTAATACTTTGCAATCAGCCTCACAGTCAATCAGGAGGGAAAATATTGACTGGTCATTTAGTGATTATGTAAGGTACCAAGCAGAGACACCTTTCACGTCTCAGCCATTGATGTAATAGGATATAGTATAGTGCTATATATTCGTTATATCGAATATTCGTCATTTTTTCCATCTCTACACATGATTCCTCCCTGCTTCTTGCTTGTGGGCCAATGAGTCTTTGGCCCACAAGCAACTTATGCTGGGAGGAATCATGACTTCAGATCGAAAAAAATGACGAATATTCTAAAAAACAAATACAATGTATATATCACTATATTCAATATAGTGCTATATATTCGTATTTTTGAATATTCATCATTTTTTTTCCATCTGAAGTGAAAAAAAGTGTTCCGTGTTCACTTCAAGTAGAAAAAAGTCATGAATATTCTAAAAACAAATATATAGCACTATATTCTTTAGTGCTATATATTCGTTTTTGACCCACGCCTGTATTGATTGTGTAATATTCGCATATTACGCGATTATTACCTTGCCAATTTTCAAGGAAGAATATTCGACAAATATTCTACAAAATATTAGAGAAATATCACAAATTCGAATATGACCCCTGCCGCTCATCACTATCACAGACACAACAATTAGACACACAAAACAGCCAGATTAGAATCTTACACGGACAGTGTTAGGGATTAAGATTATATTTTTAGTTAGTAAGATTGAATTACTTGACTATTTTTTTTCCAAATAGTTGTTGCATGTACAGTTAAACAGTGTACAATAAGTGTATTTTCCAGCTTCACTGGCAGTGTACATGTTTTTTGCTGCATACGTTGTGCAGTTGCACCTTTTTTCTCCAAAAATTTGTTGCAAAATTTCTACAATTAAGGGCTCATTCAGACGGCTGTATGCTATCCGCAAAAATACGGATCTGTTTTTTTGCGGATTAGATGCTGTCCCATTCACTTCTTTGGGGCACTTTTCTTCCATTGCACGGCTCAGCAAAAAAATTAAACATGTCCTATTACTTGTCCGTGAAAATCAGGACATGGCCCTATTGAAGTCTATGGATCAGCAAAAAAACTGAATGCAATGCAAAAACGGATATGCATTTTTGCGGACAGCATACGGCCGTTCACATCACCGTTATGAATTCCGTTATTAATTTCCGTTATAACATGGTTAATGGAAAAAAGATCCTTTATAATAGAGGTCTATAGGCAAGCATAACTGGTCCGTCTGGTTTTCGTTATGCAGGTTTGAAAAGAAAGTTCTGTCTACAGGACTTTCTTTTCCGTCCTGTATAACGGAAACCAGACTGATCCGTTATGCTTGCCCATAGACCTCTATGATGGATCAAAACGGAATGCCTCTAAAGGTTTCCATTTTGAATGCCATTTAATGAATTCTGTTATTTTCCGTTATAACCCTGTTACAACGAAAAGCAATAACGAATCAGCATATTTTATTGTGTCAACAGCAGTGTCCAATTATGATTTATTTTTATTTTTTAAAATCTGCTGCAGTTTCTCCAATTAATTCAGAATAACCAAATGCTTTTCACAATACTGCTACTGTATGTGTGCATAAACAATAAAACAATCAACTTTTTATGAATGAATAGTGCATGTGAATATAAGAAACGTTGTAATATACAGTATCTAATTAAAGCAAAGGATTTTATCTGCTTTTATCAAACTGCTTTGCACTTTCCTGCCTTTAACACTGATGTCTAGGGAGAAAGGAGAAAGGAGGCTGTTGGATGGGAGACACACAAACTGCAGTTGCTTATTTGTGCTACACTTAGCACTTTTGGCTTTACTATATCTAATAAAATAAGGATTTACCACTGTTCAGACTGAGGTAATAAATCATTTACTAGCTGTCAGCAGCCTCCTCATCACTTCTCCTCTCTCCATAGACTTTTATGTGTGAGGCTGGTGACAGAGACAGGTGCTATTAGAGATGAGCCTCAGTCAAGAGTAGGAAAGCAGCCACAAGAGCCCATAAGGAACCATAATTATTTAATAATATACATTACAAAGTTTCTTATAGTCATCTGTACTATTTATTTATGAAAACTTGTTTATAACTGGAGGTACACTTTTAGTAGTTATGCACTAATTATATGTATATGAGACATAAATTTAGGATTTACAATATAAAAAAAAGACATTTTTGGGAGGGTTTTTCAGAATGTTACAATGTTACAGATGGAGAAACTAGTTGCCCAGAAAGAGGACATCTTGGGTCTGATATTGCAACTCAACCCCAAGCTTTTCATAGCTGAGATCAGAATACTATACGGTGGATAGAAGTGACTGGGGTTATGAAAATAGCCTGGTGGTCTGTGTTATGCTTTTTCCATAACTACCATAAAAGCTAATGGTAGATATGGAAAAAACATAGCACAGGAAACGATGTGGTTTGTGCTGCAAAATGCGGCAGAGTAGCCTTAGACGGACTCAGAAGCTCAAGAACACGCTGTTAATGAAGAGAGAGATGGAAATACACCTTTAAATAGACATAAGTTTCATTACCAGACATGGGCAATGGGTAGGTGTCAGTCTATAATCTTAAAAAGCAAGCCATTTTTCTTAAGGTCCTATTCACACAGAGTCTTCTGGCTGTGCAGATTATGTACCAAAAATCCACCGGTGGCCACGTGGAATTTGCACTGCACTTGATGAGACCACAGTTTATAGCCGTGATCCCACCAAGAAAGGTAATTTTCTTTTATTGGCAGAGTGTTTGGACAGATGTCACTGGAAACAACAGCGAGTGTGTGCTTATGGTTTAGCGCCTTTCAAACGGCCTAAACCTAAAGTGGGGCCACAGAATTCACATTGGAAAACCAATATATTGTTCATGATACCATTTACTGCTTATGACAAGTTTTAATATAATCTATGTTTTATATTATTCCTTTAAGACATGATGGACATATTATTTCCCACAGTTTAATTTTAGAGAATTATGTTACCAAATAAAAACAAAAATCATTGCTCTCCTTAAAGGGTTTCTATCACTTCGTATGACATAATTAGCTGTCAGACACTAGCGATCTGCTAGTGTCTGCTCTGGCCAACCATCCTACTATAATCACTTGTGGGGCAGCGGTTTTGCTAAAAAACTAACTTTTATAAATATGCTAATGAGCCTCTAGGTGCTATGTGGGCGTCATTAGCACCTAGAGGCTCCGTCTACCTTCATACACAGCCGCCGCCCAGCGCGTCCCTCCAGCCCGCCCATGTCCTCCTCCGTGTGACGCAGCGGACGAGTTCTCGCGCATGCGCCGTGCGCGGCTGTATTCGGCGCATTTGAGATCTCAGCTCGGAGCGGTCAGACATTCAATGCGCATGCGCGGCTGTATTCGGCGCATGCGCATTGAATGTCTGACCGCTCCGAGCTGAGATCTCAAATGCGCCGAATACAGCCGCGCACGGCGCATGCGCGAGAACTCGTCCGCTGCGTCACACGGAGGAGGACATGGGCGGGCTGGAGGGACGCGCTGGGCGGCGGCTGTGTATGAAGGTAGACGGAGCCTCTAGGTGCTAATGACGCCCACATAGCACCTAGAGGCTCATTAGCATATTTATAAAAGTTAGTTTTTTAGCAAAACCGCTGCCCCACAAGTGATTATAGTAGGATGGTTGGCCAGAGCAGACACTAGCAGATCGCTAGTGTCTGACAGCTAATTATGTCATACGAAGTGATAGAAACCCTTTAAGCCTTCTTTTACATTTTAACCAAGACAGATTTATTGTTGCTTTTATGTAGACAAATTGAATTACAGATATTTATCACTACCGAGCCACTTTTCACCTTAAATCCCAGGCCGATTTTTGCAAATCTGACATGTGTCACTTTATGTGGTAATAACTTTAAAATGCTTTTACTTATCCAGGCCATTCTGAGACTGTTTTCTAGTCACATATTGTACTTCACGAAAGTGGTAAAATTGAGTCCAAAAATGTCATTTTTATTTATAAAAAAAATATCAAATTTACCAGAAATTGGGAAAAATTGGAAAATTAGCAAATTTCAATTTCTCAACTTTTATAATAGATAATATAGTAAGGCAGCTCTCACCTGCGTTGGTTGTGAACACCCTTTGTGCACGGATGCCGCACCTGGATGCGGTAAAGTCCAGAAATTTGAAAGAAGAATATCCAGCTCAATTCAGGTGAAATTATAAATGACCTTTATTCCAGCGTAAAAATATTTTGCCAGTACTGCTGTGGAACATCCAGGAGCTCTTGTGCAAACTGTAAACGTGCAGCAATATTTTTCTGGACAGCAGTGGCTTCCTCTGTGGTATCCTCCCATGAAATCCATTCTTGTTTAGTGCTTTACGTATCGTAGATTCGCTAACAGGGATGTTAGCATATGCCAGAGACTTTTGTAAGTCTTTAGCTGACACTCTAAGATTCTTATTCACCTCATTGAGCAGTCTGCGCTGTGCTCTTGCAGTCATCTTTACAGGATGGCCACTCCTAGGGAGAGTAGCAGCAGTGCTGAACTTTCTCCATTTATAGACAGTTTGTCTTACTGTGGACTGATGAACAGCAAGGCTTTTGGAGATACTTTTATAACCCTTTCCAGCTTTATGCAAGTCAACAATTCTTAATCGTAGGTCTTCTGAGAGCTCTTTTGTGCGAGGCATCATTCACATCAGGCAATGCTTCTTGTGAAAAGCAAACCCAGAACAGGTGTGTTTTTTATAGGGCAGGACAGCTGTAACCAACACCTCCAATCTCATCTCATTGATTGGACTCCAGTTGGCTGACACCTCACTCTAATTAGCTCTTAGGGATGTCATTAGTCTATAGGTTCACATACTTTTTCCACCTGCACTGTGAATGTTTACATGGTGTGTTCATTAAAAACATGGTAACATTTAAATCTTTTTGTGTTATTAGTTTAAACAGACTGTGATTGTCTATTGTTGTGACTTAGATGAAGATCAGATCATATTTTATGACCAATTTGTGCAGAAATCCATATCATTCCAAAAGGTTCACATACTTTTTCTTGCAACTGTATATATACATATTAGGAAGGAACTAGGGGTCGTCATTGATGGGCAGTATGTGTCACCGAGGTTCCTGGCCTCGGTGAGGTAAGAGCAGTTTTTTTCCCCTGAAATGTCATGATACTTCAGCTGGTTAGTATAGCTGTAAAGCTGATCCAGGACGGCTCTTACTGGGAGTAGCCAAAGTGCTTGGTGGGTGGCTTCTCCCCACGTTCCAGGACGGGTCTTGGGAGGCTTATAAAAAGCAGTCAGCACTGTCAGGTGGTGTGGATTATCCTCCATCTCACAGTGAAGCTGTGGAGTCTCTGTGTTTTGGGATCTGAAAATGTGAGCCATGCAAAAGGGCTAAGAGCAGCATGCTGGAAAACGGGCCCCATAAGCCTGCTGGGGACCGCTGATGAAAAACTGCTAACAAAGCTAATGGTGTGAACGAACACCAAGACTGCGAACTGTCATTTTGTTTTGCCTTCTGTGTGAATAAATACTGAACTGTTTAAGTTAAAGACTTTGTGATACTGCGTCAGCTAACCTGCCTACCAGAGCGAATTCCCACAATTGGTGTCGGATGCGGGCAAACGCAGTGAGGCTGGCCTGAAGGCCGAAAAAATTTAGTTTTTTCCCGGGCACGGGTGTATGTCCTATATTAAGCCGGCAAGGTTAAGACCCTTGTCCCCTGACAAAAGAGAGGCGGTCGTGTAAGCCCTCATGGAGGCTAACTTGGAGCAGCGGGAGACTAACAAGCAGCAGCAGGAAACCAACCAGCTGCTATTACAGTATGTGATGGCGTTACAAGCGGCAGGAGCGTCTCAGAACGTCCACGATGCTCGGAAAGCTGTCCTTGCGGCGATCCCCAAAATGACCCCTGTAGACGACGTCGGGACCTATCTGGTGGTGTTTGAAAAGGTGGCCGTGAGGGAGAAGCTACCTCTAGACCAATGGGCTGAGGTCATCGCTCCGTTCCTGACATCCAGACCCCAGCAGGTGTTTTTTGACTTACCAGATGTGCAAGCTGCCGACTACCCGACCGTAAAAGGTGAGATTCTGGCAGGACAGGGGGTGAATGCGTTGGTCCGGGCCCAGCAGGTGCATCAGTGGGAATTTAACCCATCTGAACCCGCCAGACCGCAGTATTATGATCTGCTACATCGGTTGCAAAAATGGCTGCAGCCTGACGTACTGAGTCCCATTGCTTTGCTGGACCGTCTGTTGGCGGATGTGTTCTGGAGGGCTTTGCTGGCCAAGTGTCTCCTAGTAATGCCCTAGAGATGGTCGACCTGGTGAAGCGCTATGAGGCCAACAGAAATCTACAGGGGGGTTATTTTGTTAAACCCCAGAAATCTCCACCCTCGACTAGGCGGCTAGTGCCAGCAAAACCCGCTCGGGATATACTCCCTACAGACCCAGCTCCACTGGTCTTTTGGCGGTGTCAAGAGCCTGGTCACATAAGGGCCAACTGTCCCAGAAAGCCAACTAGCAGCACAGAGGGGCACAGATCCTCTCTGCATGCAGTCACCAGCTAGAATGGCTGCATGCAGGGAAGTTCAGCCCTTTCCTGTGCAGCTGTAGCGCTGCCATTGGCTGGAGTGTTGTTCCAGCCTAAAGCAGCACTGGCAGGGGACGCCAAACACTGGTGTCCCCCTCCTGACCCAGGGGGTACAGGTGCTGACAAGTTCAGCACCAGTCACCCCTGTAAAAACTCTGTTCCACCCCCCTGCAGCTTCCTGGATGAATGAAAAATCATCCGGAGCTGCGATTGGGCGGTCTGCAGAAATCGGCCAATCGCAGCGATCGATGTTGCAGGGGGGCAGAAAAACCTCCCTGTACCCCTAGGTTAGATTGCATCCTGCCGTCCTGAGCAGCCATCGTCACCCGGTTACCGAGCGATTTCGCTCATGGGTCGGGTGAACACCGCGTCACAATGCCGGGGGGGTCGTGTGACCCCCCCCCCGTATCGGCGATAGCCGCAAACCGCAGGTCAATTCGGTTTGCAGCGGCGATCGGGCGTGCCATCGGGTCCCCATGCGGCTGTAGGGGGGACCCGATGGCATGGAAGGCAGTACAAATCCATACATAACTAGGTTTTATGAGATAATGAAAAAGGGCTCTTGTCCATCAGCAGTGTTTGGTAAGGCAAATCAAGCATGTTCACCTGAATATGGCTAAGCTGCAATTCAAGTCTAGCCTTTGTAACAAGAGTGTCATTGCCACAAATAAAAACATAGGGGGTCATTTACGAACAGATATACGCCACTTTTGTGCCACATATATGGCGCAGATTCTGTCGCACGCCATGTTGCGGCAGAATCTGCAACTTCTTCCCTGCTCACACCAGGTCTAATTTTTTTTTATCTCGTGGAATCCTTTTAACCAATTTATGATCCAGTGCTAAGTCTTTGCTGCATCTAAAGTGCCTGGAGTCCTCCTACACCAGCAAGATCTCAAAATAATTCTAAGTTTTTCTGAAAAGATGGACTGTTTTTAAAACCTTAAAAATAAGTTTAAATTTTTTACAGCCTGCTTATAAAATGGAGACAAGTTGCCAAGGAGGATCTCCACGACTGTGGAAATCCTGCACTGTCATCCACCAGCTGTGTCCTCCACCAGCTGTATCCTCATGCACACGATCACAGTTTTTGTGGCTCGGATGCGGACCCATTCACTTCAATAGGACCGCAAAAGATGCAGACAGCACTCAGTGTGTTGTCTGCATCCGTTGCTCCGTTATGTAGCCCCGCAAAAAAAAATATAACATGTCCTATTCTTGTCTGTTTTGCCTGTTTTGCGAGAGTGGATATAGGACACATGAAATATGGCTCTGGTTGTGACTGGCATTTTTTACACAAGGGTAGAATTCCCTCCTTATATACTTCAAGATAAAGGAAAGTTGTTCTCAAGTGTCATTTCAGCTTAAATGTCATACAGCTACACAAAAAAATAATTTGATCCTTTGGAATAACCTGGATTTTTGCATTGATAGCTTACAAAAACAGTCTGATTGTAATCAAAGTCACAATTATGGACAACGTCTTAGGCTGGGTTCACATGGGCGAGATTTCCGCGCGGGTGCAATGCGTGAGGTGAACGCATTGCACCCGCACTGAATCCGGACCCATTCACTTCTATGGGGCTGTGCACATGAGCGGTGATTTTCACGCATCACTTGTGCATTGCGTGAAAATCGCAGCATGCTCTATATTGTGCGTTTATCACGCAACTCACGGCCCCATAGAAGTGAATGGGGCTGCGTGAAAATCGCAAGCATCTGCAAGCAAGTGCGGATGCGGTGCGATTTTCACGCATGGTTGCTAAGATGACAGTCTATTCACTGTATTATTTTCCCTTATAACATGGTTATAAGGGAAAATAATAGCATTCTTTAATACAGAATGCTTAGTAGAAGGTCAATTGAGGGTAAAAAAATAAAATTTAACTCGCCTCCTCCTCCTCTTGATCGCGTAGTTGCTGATCTCTTCTTACTACTTTAATCATGAGCTGTTGGCTAAAGGACCTGTGGTGACGTCACATCACATGGTCCAATCACATGGTCCATCACTGTGGTGATGGACCATGTGATTGGACCATGTGATGAGCTCAGTGAAGTCACCACAGGTCCTTTGACAGGTCCTGAAGAAAGAACAGGAGACCTGCAGCTACACGATCAATTGGAGGAGGTGAGTTAATTTTTACATTTTTTTTAACCCTCAATTGACCTTGTACTAACTGTATTAAAGAATGCTATTATTTTCCCTTATAACCATGTTATAAGGGAAAATAATTACATCTACACAACACCGAACCCAAACCTGAACTTCAGTGAAGAAGTTCGGGTCTGGGTACCAAATTCTGTTTTTATCAAGCGCGTGCAAAAACGCATTGCACCTGCATGATAAAAACTGAACAACTGAACGCAATCGCAGTCAAAACTGACTGCAATTGGGTACATACTCATGCTGGTTTGCCACAATGCACCGGGGACGCATCCTGAGCCAAAACATGACGCCCGTGTGAACCCAGCCTTAGGCCTCTTTTACGCGGGCATCCTGGATTTGCTCCGTATGCGTCGCGTATGCATTGCGGGAAAATCACACGAGTAGGCACACAATTGGAATCACTTTTAACTGCGACTGCGTTCTGATGTTCAGTTTTTATCGCGCGGGTGCAATGCGTTTTGCATGCACGTGAGAAAAAACTGAACGTGGTACCCAGACCCGAACTTCTTCACTGAAGTTCGCGTTTGGGTTAGGTGTTCTGTAGATTTTATTATTTTCCCTTATAACATGGTTATAAGGGAAAATAATTGCATTCTTAATACAGAATGCTTACTAAAATGTGGCTTGAGGGGTTAAAAAAAAAAACTCACCTCATCCTCTTGTTCACGCAGCTGGCATCGTCTTCTTTCTTCTTCTTTCAGGACCTGCAAAAGGACTTTTTGATGACGTAATCGTGCTTACCACGTGGTGAGCGCGGTGACATCAGCACAGGTCCTGCTGAATGAAGATAAAAGATGACGTGGGGGTGGCGGCAGGGCAAAGGGAGATGAGCTTATCTCCATAGTCATCTGTATCGCCGTCCTCAGGACAACGACACAGATGGAAGTGCTAGGGCAGGGGAGGGAGAGGCGTCTCCCTTCCCCGTTCCTTTGATTACATCATCGCGCCACCTGAGCTGTACAGCGCAGGACACAGGCCAGAAGAGGCCTGCATCGCATTCCTGCAAGCCTGATGGAGGTAAGTATAAGTGTTTATTTTTTTATATGTTACTACTACTGGCACATGATTGGGGGGCATCTATGGGGGCACAACTTACTGGCGCATTATTGTGGGGCACTGTGGGGGCATCTATGGGGGCACTTCTTACTGGCACATTATTGGGAGCACTATGGGAGCATCTACTGAGGCCACAAAGAAGGGGTATTTTATATGGGGGAGAGGAACACTATGGGGGCTTCTACTGAGGCCACAAAGAAGGGGTATTTTATATGGGGGGTTCTGTATAGGGGTATTTTATACTGGGGAACATTATGGTGGGTACTATGGGGAAGGGGAGAGAGGAGTACTATGGGCTCATCTATGGGGGGCACTAACTAAGAAGGGGTATTTTATACTTTCAAATTATGGGGGACACTGAGGGCATCTACTGGGGTACTATATATGGGGCATTTTATACTGTTTCATTATGGGGCACTAGGAAGAAGGGGGGAGATGAGCACTATGGGGCATTTACTGGGGGCACTATATAGGGGTATTTTATACTTGCAAATTATGGGGGCACTATGGGGACATTAGCTGAACTGGGGGCATTAAAGAGGACCTTTCACTAGAATAAAAAATCTAAACTAAGTATACAGACATGGAGAGCGGCACCCAGGGATCTCCCTGCACTTACTGTTATACCTCGGCGCCGCTCCGTTCTCCCGGGTATAGCCTCCGGTGTCTTCATATGTTCGGCTCCACCCAGTTGAGCCTGCCGGCGTCTCTTTCTCCCATGCCGTAGCGCTGGCCAATCGCAGCGCTCAGCTCATAGCCTGAGAGAAAAAAAAACTCTCAGGCTATGAGCTGAGCGCTGCGATTGGCCAGCGCTACAGCATGGGAGAAGGAGACGCCTGCAGGCTCAACTGGGTGGAGCCGAACATATGAAGATACCGGAGGCTATACCGGTAGAACGGAGCGGTGCCCAGGTATAACAGTAAGTGCAGGGAGATCCCTGGTCGCCGATCTCCATGTCTGTATACTTAGTTTAGATTTTCTATTCTAGTGAAAGGTCCTCTTTAAAAGGCGGTATTTTTTGTGCTGGCACATTATAAGGAGAATTATTACTACTGGGGGGCATTATGATGGGCTTTATTACTACTGGTGGTCTATGGTGAACATGATTGCTAGTATGGGCACTAAGGGAGCATTATTACTTCTGGGGCACAGTGGGGACGTGTTGGGGCACTGTAGGAGCCCTATTACTACCATGTGTGCTCTAGCAGAGAATTATTCCTACTGGTGGGACTTTTGGAAGCACTATTACTGTGGGGGCACCTTGGCACAGTACCAGCTTACCACAATTATTTTTGGGGGACTTTATGTTTACACTATTATTGTCAGGGGCACTATTTTCTGGGTGCAGTTATTTTAGGGCACTGTGTGCCAATAATTATAGAAGGCACTATCTACACGGTACTACTATTATCAGGGGGTTTATCTGTTTCTGCAGTATAATATTGGGGAGCACAGCGGCACAGTATTGGGGGTGGTAGGGTGAATTGTCCATAAGATGGGAGGATGATGGAAAAGTAGTAAACTAAGATTTTGTTTGTCAATTTGCAGAGATGAGAAATGGCTGAAAAATTGTGGTCTGGTCTGAAGGTCTGAAAGGAGAAGATGAGGAAAGAGAACATCTACATCAAAGAGACGTCACTGGATGTAAGAGTTATGTGGCGCTGTATTACCCTGTATGTAGGGGTGGATGGAGGGGTTAGTAGTACAGTGCTATCTGCACATTGTAAAAAAAAAAAAAGTAATCTGCAAAATACTATGTATTTGGGTCATAAGTTGTGCTTTTTTAATTTTTTGAATAATGATACAGCCATTTTATTTGTTACTTTTGTGCTGATTCTTTTATTTTTTTTTATATATTAAGGGACACTATAGTTACAAGAACCACAACAGCTAAACGTAGTAGTTCTGGTGTCTATAGCATGTCTCTGCAAGCTTTTTAATGTAAACACTGCCCTTTCAGAAAAAAAGGCAGTATTTACATTACTGTCAAGGAACACCTCTTGGCCACTCATCATTATTAAAGTTTACTACTCTACGAGGAGTGGAATTTTTTTTTGTGTGTGTTGTGGTGGAGGGCGTGATTGCATGCTAGGGTGTGGGAAGGTGGGATCCAGGGGGCCCAAGTAAATTCTTGCCCAGGATCCAATCAATATTTAAGACGGCCCTGTAGCAGCCATGTCCTTTGAGGTTCTTTTACACAGTTTAACCTTGATCAGTTATGGTTTATGCTATTTTAATAATCTCAATGTAGTCCAAAGCTTCTGGCTGCATTCCTGATAGCAAAAATGCCTTCAAGTTAAATGTAGGCTAAATTTCCGTTATGTTCAAATTTGTAGTGAGACTACATTCTTGCAAATAGCCTATTAGTCGCATTGTAGAAAATTACACCAATTCAGACTTCATTTCAGTGATATATCCGTAATTGCTTATCATATACTTCACATTTCCACATAATTATTGTTGGAGGCAAGTTATACATTGAATCCCCATGTGCCTCTACCTACAGTGTATTAACTAAAAATATAAATTCCTCTCTCTGTGCTAAGTAGTGTAAAAGGGTTATATCTTCAGGCAATCAGCTAAATGAAATTTTGACTTGTCTCCTGAAAGGATCTAACATACCTGAAAAAAAAAAATTATAACTACTTTTGGCCATTTATGTGCTTCATTTTCATATATTTATCATCTCTGACAACCATGAAAAATTCATAAAGTGAAATTCCTGCAAAAGTATTTTATGGACTATCGACTAGATATGCCATAAACGTCAAATTGGTAGCGGTCTTAGAAATGTTTTCTCAACCATTTAGACACTGGAAGACTCAGAAAATAACGGTGCCTGGTTCCCAGAGGACATTTCTGCATGCTTACTCTAGAGCAGCAGTTCTCAACCTAGGGGTCGCGACCCCTTTGAGGGTCGATCGGCCCTTTACGAGGGGTCGCCTGAGGCTTCCTATTGTGGGTCGCCCACACAACGGCAGCGGCCCCTTATCCTCGCGCACAGGAAGTGATGTCCTATCACTGCCTGTGCTTGAAGGAGCCTGACGTCTGGACGGGCCGCCTGTCTGCTGAGGTCCGAGTTTTTTCGTTAATGACACCACCGCTGAGCACCACTGCCGCCAATGATTTGGCTGAGCCTGGCTAATTTTATTTTAATTATTTGGCTGAGCAAGGCTTAATTTATTTGGGGGGACATGAAGCACCGCTGATTTATTTATTTGGGGGACCCTGAGCACTTCTGATTTATTTATTTGGGGGACCCTGAGCACCATTGATTTATTTATTTGGGGGGGACCTGAAGCACCGCTGATTTATTTATTTGGGGGACCCTGAGCACTTCTGATTTATTTATTTGGGGGAAACCTGATGCACCACTGATTTATTTATTTGGGGGTACCCTGAGCACCGCTGATTTATTTATTTGGGGGAGACCTGAAGCCCCGCTGATTTATTTATTTGGGGGACCCTGAGCACTTCTGATTTATTTATTTGGGGGGGACTTGAAGCACCACTGATTTATACACCATGCTTCAATACAAAATTTCATTTATTTGTAATTAGAAATAAATATTTGACAATATATAACATTTTTTCTTTGTGATTAATTACTCTGCTTTAATTATGTTCAATTTGTAGCAATAAAAATACATCCTGCATATCAGATATTTACATTACAATTCATAACAGTAGCAAAATTAGTTATGACGTAGCAAGGAAAAAAATGTAATGGTTGGGGGTCACCACAACATGAGGAACTGTATTAAGGGGTCACGGCTTTAGAAAGGTTGAGAACCACTGCTCTAGAGCAAGATAAATTTTAATGGTGGTTCCTCCACAAAATATTGGGTGGGAACCCCTATAATAAGGTGATGAATTACTATTGGCAGAAAGTAAACATAATTTGCATGAAAGTATCTCCAACAACTCCTGTTCATGTCATATCAATGCTGGTATCCTGGTGTCTTAATTGAATAAGATAATGGAGGTGTCCTCAGCTCCCCCTCGGTAGAGGCCCTAGTACAAACTTATTTGCTCTCATTACCATCCGATGCGCTGATTAACCCTCCATTAAAATAAATGTAATGTAGTTACCAGTTCGTCTTCCGGTGGCGAGCTCGGCCTCTCTGTTGCAGTGCAGCTGGGATCATTCCATTGCTGTGGCAACCGGCTCACCTATCAGGTAGCAGGTAAGCTGGGTCAATCAGGCTCAGTGCCGGCCTCACATGCATATTGTCAGTGGGAGATTTAAATGGGCAGCTGCTGGCAACAGGTGCTTGCGATTGTTTTTTTTTTTTTGCTTCACTAGTCTGTATTGTACTAATGTTTGTACTTCTGGTATTTTGACTTCTGGATTGTCCCTGACCTTGCTCCTGACTGCCTATGATTCCTCTGACATTATCTCCTGGCAATGACTCTGTCTGGTATTTGACTCTGTGTTTTTATCTTGTTTTGGTTCTGACTTATCTCTCTGGTTTGGACTCTGACTTGATTTTGACTTAGCTTTTGGATTCTGATGCGGTCCCGGTTTTGCCTGTCTGGTTTTGACCTCTTTCTGTTTCACTACTCTTTTAACCCACCAAGGTTTTGGCCCCTGCACTAAGTCAAGTCAGGGATCATCACCATGCTGTGGGCAACCATTTAAGGAGGATCGAGCAAGTACTGTATGTAGGGACAGTGTTGCAAGTGCAGTACAGGACTGCACTGTTCCCTACTCTGTGTGACACTACATTTGAGATATGAAAACTACTAAGTGAATGCTGCAAGTTGAAATAGTGACAAGTTAAGGTGCAGTCATGCAATTAATAGTTAGGTGAAAGCATCACCCATGGCCAATGTAAATGTAATAGCACCCTTATTCACAGACTATTATTACAATCAACAAGGCAATATGAGTGTATATTTTCAACCCAAACTTTCAAGGGTATGTGCTTTTTCGACTAGAGCAGAGCAATATGTGTGTCAGGGCATGCAAAGTGATTTCATGGTTAATAACACACACAAGCACAATTCTGTAATGATAAATAGTTACATATGATCAATATTGCTAAAATAACAAAGTTTTGCAGGACCATCTGTTTGGTACATGGTTCCGCAAATGGTACATATGAACACAACTGTAAGTATAGTATTTGTGGGGATTTGCTCTTGTAGACAGGTTAGCGGATGCAGTATAGAGGCAAGGAACCAGGTTGTAAATCAACTTCAGTGTTTTATTCACACTCACAAAAACATCACAGTCTTGGTGCTTGTTCAGACACAGCAAAACACAACAATTGTCACCTGGATTCCTTGGTGTCAGTTCACACCCGGCTACGGTATATGCTCAGCCACAGACAAGTTCACTGGCAGGCTTCCAGGCGGCCTGAACGCCTGTTTGCAGTCCTCAGCACAGGGTACTTCACAGCTTTTCTGTCAAATGGAGGATATTCCACCCACCTGATAAAGCTGACTGCTTTTTATAACCCTCCCAAGACCCGGCCTGGAACGTGGGGAGTAGCCACCCAGCCAGTCCCGAATCGGCTTTACAGCCACACTAAACAGCCGAAGTGTCAGACTGCAAAGCAATAATGACACTTCAGGAAAAAAAACGGCTCTTACCTCACCGAGGCCAGGAACCACAGTGACACATATCAACCATCAATGATGGCCCCTTCTTCCTTCCTACATAGTCCACAGTATGGTAGTCTGTACTTAAAGGAAATGTGTCACCAAAAATATTATCTGCCAGTTAAAATGAGATAGCGGCACATATCCTTTTTTATCTAATCTGTTTTTATTTTCTGATTGCAGATTTATTCCCTTTCCTGAACATGATTAAGAGGGCGGCCACCTTGACTGAGATGTTCTCAACAGCATTTAGAAAAGCATTAATAACATTTCTTAACGTAGCCACATGGGCCATAGACACAATGGTCTGGAGGGGACCTCATTGACTTCTATGGGAGAGTGTAGTGGGCATGCTCTGTGACCTGTGCACATAGATAAGGTTAGACAGTCACCTATTGTGAATGGGGGATCATGTGTTATCTATGCAAAGAGGTAATATATGTCATTCGAAACGTGCCTGTAATGATAAGACGATAACTGCAGTAAAGTGATTTGTATAGACCATGAAGTGGAACATATTATTAGGCTTAGTGGCCAGTGTGAAAACTGAGGGATTTCATTATTTTTCTTTAAATATAGATAAATATAGAGAAAAAAAGAACCAACACAAATTCTTAAAAATATGTTAAACATAAAAGCTTAATTTAAACAATAGGTAATTTTCTGATGACACATTCTCTGTAAGTACAGAAAAGGTATTCTATTGGATCTTCAGATGTTGAACCCTTGTACAATGCCTAATTGCCAGATTTCACTCTATCCTGGTGCCATTTGTTATTCATTCTCCTGTGCACGCACAGACCTATGGCTAACACATGTCTAGTGCTTACATTGTTTCCACAAAGAAACATTCTTTTCACGTTGCCTGGAAATACACTAGTTACACATTTCTATTTTGAGAAAATGGCCACTTGCCTAGTAAACTTAATAAAATCTACAGTGCCAAATAATCTTTTTATTATTTTTGTAATGATGTATCTAACAATCACACACAAGATTAGAAGTGGCATATTCCTCAAACCAGAGGGGAAAATAGCAGGTTACACATCTGTCTGGGAATTTCCAGCTCAGATTGCTCAGAGTTGTATTCATCTATGTTGCACTGGCTGATAACATGCCTAACCATCTGTTTGGATGGCACTGTGCCTCCTACTAGTTTGTGTGAGTTCTCCATCATGGGCAGGAGCCAATATTTGATAAATTTGTATAAACACCAAGTTTTAAACTAGCAGCTTATCAACACATACACACTCGCATGCAAAGATGACAACCAACAGTATGTTTCATGCACTTTCTCATCTGTATGTTCTACATCTCAATTCTTCCTGTTGATAAACACATCCACTAGTTTTTACAATTAATAACGTGCAACAGACAAAATTTTAAATAATTGTAAAAAATATACACTGACGAGCAAAAGGGTAACAATGTTTTGAACTTTTGACTTTCAGGCTCTATATCTCACTCATCCACTACTGCTTGAGACATAAGACTACCATAATTTTATAGATTTTCATATTGTCTAATACATAAATTGGACTAGAAAATATTTAGCATATGATTAGTTATACAGATTCTTGTCATGTTAACTGCATTGTTACTGTTTTGCTCCAAAAATTCTAAACTTTAATTTTTTTTTTTTTGTTATTATTTTGTAAATCCACCTTTGGCTTTCAACATTGCCTGAATCCTTCTGGGCATGCTTTCGATCACATTCAAGCATGTCACGACCTAAATCTGTTCCCATGACTCTTCTACTGTCACGAGGGTGTCAAGAGCCACGCCTGACTCCGTTATACCCGGGGTCTGGAAGTCGCAGCGGGTGGCTGCGCACTCTATGTCTAAAAACAGTGCTGTTTATTAATGGTAGCTTTCTGGGTTTGCCTTGCAATCCTTTTTGGCTCACTCAGGGATCCGTAGCTTCTCCTCCTCAGCTGTTTCTTGTCCAGCAATCCCAACCTCCTTATATTCCCATCTCTCACTTCTCTGGTTGCCAGATATAGAGCTTCCTGCCTGGACTTCTATACTGACCCACTGGAGCTGTGTAGCTGTGTTCCCTGGTTGTTGTTCCAGAACGTTACCCTCCGGATCCCTGTTGGGCCTTGGTGGTCTGCTGTTGTCGCCCACCTGGGATTATATGTTTGTCTGTTTTGTCTGTCCTCTCCTTGGTGTTTTCCTCTTAGTGTCAGTGGTGCGGACTAGTGATCCCACCGCCCCGTTCACTACATAGGGCTCATCTTAGGGAAAGCCAGGGTTTAGGCACGTGATCGGCGTACGGGTGAGGAATCCGTCTAGGGATGTCAGGGCAGTCAGGTGCCAGCCGCAAGGTGAGTCAGGGGCCACCATCTTTCCCTCTCCCTTGGACAGGGCCTTCCCATTTCCCTCCCTTTGCGTGACGCCGGTCATTACATCTACAATTCCCAATGTTGGTGCATACTGGTTGACTCACTTGGGTATGAATGCAGGTTTTTCTGCAAATCTACCCACAAGTGTTAGATTGGATTGAGGTCTGGGGACAGTGGGGGCCAATCCAGCACCTCTACTTCATGTCATTGACCATTTCTTCACCAATATCAACGTATGTTTTGGAACTCATTGTCCTTTTCATACCCATAGTACTAGAGTATACAAAGTAACTCGTCCCGTAAGATACTCACATATAGTTCAGCATTGAAACCACCATCGATCCTGGTCAAGTATCCAACGCCTTTGGCTGTGAAACAACCCCATATCATCAGGCTTCCTCCACCAAACTTGACAATTCCTTCAATTTCTCGATCCGTTAGCCCCCTTTTCCCTTATTTCTTCCAGACCCATTTGCACCCATCAGAGCCCAGTCTATTGACTTTTGTCTCATTATTTTAAATCACCTGTTTCAAATATTCTACTGTTTGTACTTTTTTCAAACTCGAACCGAAGTCGAGGCTTCTTCACCTTTTTTCGGGCCATTATTCCAGACTTTTGTAATGCGCGCTGCACGGGCTTTGCATGGACATCTGTGATCTCACTATTACGAAGCATACGAGCCACCTCCCCTGCCATGTTCCTCGTGCCAGAACTGATAGACTTTGTGATGATCAGACTTGCTGACTCCGATATTTTTCATGGATGTCCACCGTTTCGGAACGGATGGACAGACTTAATTTAGTATTTTTCCAACTGTCATGGCACTCACATGATGCAGTTTGTCAATTTACTTGGTCGAGATACCGCTATCGAGCTGGATGATGCTGTTTCTCTTTTCCTGGAAATCTATATGGCTGCTCCTGGCTTCAAACCAGTGACCTTTCGCTTGGGAATCAAGCTAATAACACACTGAGCTATTATGGAATGTGAGAACAGGTTGTAATTTGTAGTATACAAGAAGAAAAATATTGTTCCACCTCCAGGAGCAAAACAGTAACAATGCAGTTACATGACAAGAATCTGCATAACTAATCATATGCTAAATAGTTCAATTTATGTATGAAATAGACAAGATGATTGTCTATAAAATGATTGGTAGTCTCACATCCAAAACTTTAGCTCTGAACCTTGCTTGTCTTATGATTCTGCTCCTTGCTGCC